>NC_056725.1:1693023228-1693045811 GCF_019279795.1 Protopterus annectens | reverse complement strand
CCAGTCCTACAGGTAAAATAACATTAGTGCCCCTTAGTAATTCCTGTACTACAGGTACAATAACATCAATACCTATTACTGAATCCAGTCCTACAGGTAAAATAACATCAGTACCCCTCACTAATTCCTATACTACAGGTACAGTAACATCAGTACCCATCATTGAATCCAGTCCGACAGGTAAAATAACATCAGTACCCCTTAGTAATTCCTGTACTACAGGTAAACTAACATCAATACCCACCACTGAATCCAGTCCAAAAGGTAAAAAAACATCAGTACCCCTCAGTAATTCCTTTACTACACGTACAATAACATCAATGCCCATCACTGAATCGAGTCCTACAGGTAAAATAACATCAGTACCCCTTAGTAATTCCTGTTCTACAGGTACAATAGGATCAATACCCATCACTGAATCCAGTCCTACAGGTAAAATAACATCAGTACCCTTTATTAACTCCGGTTCTACAGCTACAATAACATCAATACCCATCGCTGAATCCAGTCCTACAGGTAAAATAATATCAGTACGCCTTAGTAATGCCTGTACTACAGGTAAAATAACATCAATACCCATCACTGAATCGAGTCCTACAGTTAAAATAACATCAATACCCCTTAGTAATTCCATCACTTCACGTACAATAACATCAATGCCCATCACTGAATCCAGTCCTACAGGTAAATTAACATCAGTACCCCTTAGTAATTCCTGTTCTACAGGTACAATAGGATCAATACCCATCACTGAATCCAGTCTTACAGGTAAAATAACATCAGTACCCTTTAGTAACTCCTGTTCTGCAGGTACAATAACATCAATACCCATCGCTGAATCCAGTCCTACAGGTAAAATAACATCAGTACTCCTTAGTAATTCCTGTAATACAGGTACAATAACATCAATACCCATCACTGAATCCAGTCCTACAGGTAAAATAACATTTATTTATTTTTTTTTTATTTTACATTTGTTGACCGGGCTAGTCTAGCTGGATATATTTCCATTTTCAGTAGAGGCCCGAGGAGAAAAGCTCCGCAGAAGTAAAAATGTATACATACATAAAAATCAACATAGATAACAATAAGCCATTTAGAAAACAGGTTAGTAAAAAACAGCAAAAATCTTCAAAAATCTTCTAAATAGTTAGTATAACATTAATTAATTGCTACCACACACAGAGAAATTCCAGATAACATCATACAGGAAATAAAAATACTTGGATATAAGGATACAAAGATAATAAGTAATGAAAGTGGAACAATAAGAGTGGGGTAGGGAGAAAAGGATTAGAGGTGGAGAAAGCAGGTTAAGAAAGTTGACAGGGAAAGAAGCAGGGAGAGGATGAAAAGGGAGAAGAGAAAAGCTAAGTGGAGAAAAGAGTAAAAGAAGAATAAGAGATATAGTTTAAGATAAGTAGTAATAGTGGAAGGTTAATCAGGTTTACAACAGGAACAAAGCCAGTGATTTTGGAAGTGTCGTTTAATGTTTTGTTTGAAAAGAGGCAGAGATGAAATCATTGTTATGTTAGTAGGTAACAAATTCCATTTAGTACCAACAGAATTGGTGAATAGGGAGTTACCAGCAGTGTTATTAGATTTTATAGAAGTAGTCAAGAGTTTACTCGAAGAGCGGAGAGAGTTAAGATTGCTATAGGGGATTATGAGTTGGGAGAGTACAGGAGTGTTTTTTGGTTGGTACAGTATTTTATGGGCCAGAATGAGTTGATGGAAAGTGAGATAGTTTTGAATTTCAAGCCAGCCTAGTTGTTTCAGGTTAAGACAATGATGGGTTCTGTAGGGGTCACCAGTAGCAAAGCGAGCAATGCTATTGTAGCAGGTAGCTAATTTGTTAAGGTTGTTTTTCTTGAGGTTGGTAAAGATGGGTGAGGCATAAAGAAGAGTAGAAATAAGATGGGAGAGAGCGATCCTAGTTCTAGTAGCTGGTGTAAGAAATGGTCTAATTCGATACAAAGATCCTATTTTTCTGTTGACTAGTTTTATAGAGTTGTTAATATGTTGGTCAAAAGAGAGATTATTATCAATGGTAATACCTAACAGTTTAGTTGTAGAGTCAGGTGAGATGACAGTAGCGCTGTTAGAGGAGATATTAAAGTTTAAGGGGGAGGTCCTGGAAGTGGGGGTAAAGAGAAGAAGTTTAGTTTTTTTGGCATTTAGTAAGAGGAGATGACTGGAGAACCATGTTTCCACAGTATTAAAGACATTTTGGGTAAGAGAGATCAGTTCTGAAGTGGAAGATGCTGAGCAGATGAGTGTAGAATCATCAGCATATTGAATGCATGTAGCTTGAGGGATTATTGTTTGAAGATCATTAATGAAGAGGGAAAAAAGAAGTGGGCCAAGGATAGAGCCTTGAGGAACTCCGATGGAAACAGGCAAGTAAGAGGAAATGTGGTTATCCCATAGAACTGCCTGTTTTCTATTTGTGAGATAGGAATTAAACCATGTAATGGCTGAGGAATCAAAAGAGAGAGATTCAAGAGTCTTAAGTAATAAAGCGTGGTCGACCATATCAAATGCTTTAGAGAGATCAATGAAGAGGGCAGAAGAGAGTAAGTTGTTGTTACGGTTCTGATTAATAGTGTCTACATAGGAAAGCAAGGCAGTCGTAGTACTGTGATGTGGTCTAAAACCATGTTGACAGTCTGCTATAATATTGTGAAGAGAGAGATATTGTACAAGTTGATGATGAATACATTTTTCCAGAATTTTTGCCAAGGGTGAGAGGAGAGCGATAGGTCTATAATTTGAATAGTCAGTGGAATTTCCACCTCTATGAAGTGGAATAATATGAGAGGCCTTCCAGATATCAGGGATGATTTCTTCTTTGATGGTCCTATTTATGAGAATAGATATAGGATATGCGATGACTATGGCAGCCTTTTGAAGAAATAGTGAAGGGAGCTTGTCAGCAGAGGGGGTGCAAGGTTTTAGTTTGAGAAGGAGTCTATAAATGTAAGTTGTAGAGATAGGTTGTAGACAGCATTTAAAGGAGGAGTTAGTTATGTTGCTTGGTAGGCAGAAGTTGTTGGCATTTAGCTGTTTAGCTAGAGCTTGTATAGTTTCAGTGAAGAAAGAGTTAAAAGCATCTGCAGTTTGTTGAGGGGAGTCAGGGTCAGCATTAATTGGGGAAGGTGTTTTAGAGGTTCCTGGGGAGAGGAGCTTATTGACTGAGGACCAGAAGAGTTTAGAATTATTTAGATGATTTTGCTGTAGTTCAAGGTAGAATTTCTTTTTGTCAGATATTACTGCCTTTTTAGTTAAATTTCTAAGCTGACGGAAGTGTAGAAAGTCAGGGTTATTTCTGTGGGATCTCCATGAGGCCCAGACTTTATTTCTAGTAAGAATAAGTTTTTTTGTTTCATGGGAGAGCCAAGGGGCTGAATTAGATTTAATTCTAATACTACGCTCAGGAGCATATTTATCAAGAATAGATAAAAAGTTGTATTAAAGTAGATTACTGCATTTTCAAGAGGAAGCATTTTTAAGGTGTTCCAGTTACATAAACCAAGTCTGGCCTGAAATAGGTCAGGATTAAAATTTTGATGGTGCGACTTTCCTTGTAATGTGGGGATAGTACAATCAGTCTTTTCCCTAGTTATGAAGGTTAAAGAGTGATCACTAACATCATCAGGCAGGGTTCCTGTTTTGTAGTTATGTTCGACTCTGTTTATAAGTATCCAGTCTAGGATGCTTTCTCTATTACTATGTTTATTTCGCCTGGTTGTACAGGTAATAGTTTGGGTAAACTATGTAGGTTGATATGAGATGAAGGGTTTTCAGCATTAATGCTATTCCAGTCTATGTTAAGGTCCTAGTATAATAGTTTCTTGTGGATAAGTAGCCGATACCCAACTGAGATAATTCTCAAGGATAGGTATGTTGTTACCAGGAGGCAGGTACATGCAGATGATATAAAGGGATTTTTGGAATTTAATTGAAGTTTAGCAATGATTACTTCTATTTTGTTATCTTGAGTTGGAGAGTCTGGAAGGGTAGTGATATTTAGATGATTCTTATAAAGGATAGCAACACCACCACCTTTGCGGTTGGGACGGTCGAGTCTTACTATATTATAGCCCTGGGGAATAATTTCAGTGTCTTTAGTAGTAGGTTTTAGCCAGGTTTCTGAGAGGCAGAGAATATCAAATGATTGAGTATGTAGGAGGGCATGCATGTATGGTACTTTATTGTTTATGCTTTGGATATTAAGATGGCCTATTAAGAAGGTGTTATTAAGTTTAGGTGTAGACACTAGGAGAAGGGGAAGTAGGACCAGGGTTAGGGTGGATATCTCCATCTAGGAGGGAGGGATTAGTAGGTTTGTTTAAGAGGTTAATCTTTAGAAGGGTTTGTATTTTAGTTTTGTTCTCAGAATGCATTACATAGTTAAGGTGTGAGAGTCTATGGAATTTAGGTAAATGATAATTAGGGGTAGAAGAAGTATTTGGGTATGGGATAAGTGGAAGGAGAAATTTTGTTGTGTGTTTGCTAGGGTGGCAGTGTTGGACATAAAGTGGTTTTTCATAGTAGGACAAGGAGGTACATTGAGCATAGGGTGGAAAGAAGTAGAAGTGAGAATAAGAGCTGGGTAGTCTGGTAGGAAGCCATAGTAAGAGGAGTAGGAGTATAATAGACAGATATGAGAAAGTATGAGTGGAGATAGTAGAGAGGGTTATATTACTGAAGAGGTTAGAATTAGAACCAGGAGAAACAAAGAGGGGATAGGAATAAAACAGAAAGAGGAGTTAAATAAGGGGAGGTTGAAATGGGAGGGGGAAGTGAAAGGAAACAGGAAAGGAGAAGTAAAGAAATGAGTGGGAGTGTAAGGTGGAGAAAGGGTATTGGGTAGGGGTGGAACGAAAGGATTGGAGGGCTAGGATAGGGGGTGTGTCTAGAGAGCTATAAGATAAGGACCCCTTAGTAATCCTCAGTTCCCCTTAGTAATTGCTGTTCTACAGGTACAATAGGATCAATACCCATCGCTGCATCCAGTCCTACAGGTAAAATAACATCAGTACCCCTTAGTAATTCCTGTACTACAGGTACAGTAACATCAATACCCATAGCTGAATCCAGTCCTACAGGTAAAATAACATCAGTACCCCTTAATAATTTCTGTTCTACACGTACAATAGGATCAATACCCATCGCTGAATCCAGTTCTACAGGTAAAATAACATCAGTACCCCTCACTAATTCCTATACTACAGGTACAGTAACATCAATACCCATCGTTGAATACAGTCCTACAGGTAAAATAACATCAGTACCCCTTAGTAATTCCTGTACTACAGGTACAATAACATCAATACCTATTACTGAATCCAGTCCTACAGGTAAAATAACATCAGTACCCCTCACTAATTCCTATACTACAGGTACAGTAACATCAATACCCATCGTTGAATACAGTCCTACAGGTAAAATAACATCAGTACCCCTTAGTAATTCCTGTACTACAGGTACAATAACATCAATACCCATCACCAAATCCAGTCCAAAAGGCAAAAAAACATCAGTACCCCTTAGTAATTCCTGTTCTACAGGTACAATAGGATCAATACCCATCGCTGAATCCAGTCCTACAGGTAAAATAGCATCAGTACGCCTCACTAATTCCTGTACTACAGGTACAATAACATCAATACCCATCACTGAATCCAGTACGAAAGGTTAAAAAACATCAGTACCCCTCACTAATTCCTGTACTACAGGTACAATAACTTATATACCCATCTATGAATATAGCCCTACAGGTAAAATAACATCAGTACCCCTTAGTAATTCCTGTACTACAGGTACAATAACATCAATACCCATCGCTGAATCCAGTCCTACAGGTACCATAACATTAATACCCATCACTGTATCCAGTCCTACAGGTAAAATAACATCAGTACCTCTCACTAATTACTGTCCTACAGGTACAGTAACATCAAAACCCATCACTGAATCCTTTCCTACAGGTAAAATAACATCAGTACCCCTTAGTAATTGCTGTTCTACAGGTACAATAGGATCAATACCCATCGTTGAATCCAGTCCTACAAGTAAAATAACATCAGTATTCCTTAGTAATTCCTGTACTACAGGTGCAATAACATCAATACCCATCAATGAATCCAGTCCTACAGGTAAAATAACATCAGTACCCCTTAGTAATTCCTGTACTACAGGTACAATAACATCAATACCCATTGCTGAATCCAGTCCTACAGATAAAATAACATCAGTATCCCTTAGTAATTCCTGTAATACAGGTACAATAACATCAATACCCATCCATGAATCCAGTCCTACAGGTAAAATAACATCAGTACCCCTTAGTAATTCTTGTTCTACAGGTACAATAGGATCAATACCCATCACTGCATCCAGTCCTACAGGTAAGATAACATCAGCACCCCTTAGTAATTTCTGCACTACAGGTACAGTAACATCAATACCCATAGCTGAATCCAGTCCTACAGGTAAAATAACATCAGTACCCCTTAATAATTTCTGTTCTACACGTACAATAGGATCAATACCCATCGCTGAATCCAGTCCTACAGGTAAAATAACATCAGTACCCCTTAGTAATTCCTGTACCACAAGTACAATAACATCAATACCTATTACTGAATCCAGTCCTACAGGTAAAATAACATCAGTACCCCTCACTAATTCCTATACTACAGGTACAGTAACATCAATACCCATCATTGAATCCAGTCCTACAGGTAAAATAACATCAGTACCCCTTAGTAATTCCTGTACTACAGGTACAATAGGATCAATACCCATCACTGAATCCAGTCCTACAGGTAAAATAACATCAGTACCCTTTATTAACTCCTGTTCTACAGCTACAATAACATCAATACCCATCACTGAATCCAGTCCTACAGGTAAAATAACATCAGTATGCCTTAGTAATTCCTGTACTACAGGTACAGTAACATCAATACCCATCGCTGAATCCAGTCCTACAGGTACCATAACATTAATACCCATCACTGGATCCAGTCCTACAGGTAAAATACCATCAGTACTCCTTAGCAATTCCTGTACTACAGGTACAATAACATCAATACCCATCACTGAATCCAGTCCAAAAGGTAAAAAAAAACATCAGTTCCCCTTAGTAATTCCTGTTCTACAGGTACAATAGGATCAATACCCATTGCTGAATCCAGTCCTACAGGTGAAATAACATCAGTACGCCTTAGAAATTCCTGTACTATAGGTACAGCAACATCAATACCCATCGCTGAATCTCGCCCCACAGGTAAAATAACATCAGTACCCCTCACTAATTCCTGTACTACAGGTACAATAACATCAATACCCATCACTGAATGCAGTCCTACAGGTAAAATAACATCACTTACCCCTCACTAATTTTGTTATTATACAATAATATATATATATTATATTATATATAAACATGTTTTGTTATTATACAAGTAAATATCTAAGTATTGGGATTATATACACTAAGGAGGTGGTTTTGTCTTTTTGTTCATTTGGTTAGTGATCTAGAAACATAATGTACACATTTTAGAAATTTAACCTGTCATTTATTTTAGCATTTGATTTCTAAATGTTAAACTGATATCTTTAACTGAGTTTGACTTGCTGTATACATGTTTTGCTAGCTTAGAAGTGAATGGGTTAAGACATAACCATTTAATTGTGTGATTGAAGTAATTAATCAATTTATATCCCGCCTTTTTTAGTATATAAGTGTAGCTTTATTTGTAAGAAAGTTATCTGAAGAAGCGTAGCTTGGAACTACGCGAAAGCGCTCATCTTTATTCAATAAACTGGAATACGTTTTATATCGTGTCTGCCTTTTGGATTCTTTCAGTTATAAGAAGAATTTGCACATCGTGGTTGGTCATCTCACTACTATTCATTCATTTCTCTGGTTTTTTGGGGAGAAGTCCTTTCAGTGAAGAGTTTGCCTTCCTTGTTCTATATTTGGTTCTCCTTTTTTGTTGGCTACTCTCCGCACACGATGGATATGGCTGCTGCATCGTCTACTGTTTATCTGAAGTCGAGGGATGCATCTGCACTTTGGACTGGGCTCGTAGCACAAGAGTCTAACCCTTTATTGTCTCTAGATCTTAACAATGTATCGGGGCAGGTTCAACCTCAAGAATCTGGTGAGAATTTGACTGATTTTTTTGCCTTGTTGAAAAACTTAGAAAACAATCTGTATCAAATACAGCGATACTCATGGCAGAGACTACACCTAGATGCATGTTTGCATTTTAAAGTTGTCCCCAGGGGCATGCGGATATTTTGCATGCCCACATATGGGGATTCACATCCTTTGCTATTGAAGCAGTGGCAAGACCTTAATATTGAACTTGGTTTCAGTTATGCAAGATTGATGCTTAAATATTTTCAACCATTAGAAACTGAGCTACGTAATAAAACTGATGCAATTTACAAGGAGTTAACTGAACGCTTTAGTTCTGAATACTGTGTCAACAAGGTATGCCATGTTTTTGAACAAGTTAAAGCTTTCAGTGATAGACTCAAAGTTACTAAACAGCGCAAGCTGATGAGGGATCACAACGATTTTTCAAAAGGCCAGGTGTTTGTTTGGCCGAGATCCCAATCAGTACAAGCCTCCGTTCCCAATCAGTTACCCAGACAGCGCAATATTGCTAGCACTGTTAATGAAGTTAATGAAGTATCTCTTTCCTACACATCTTTGATGCCTTCTAACAATATGGCTATCCCTGGACAGACTGAGATTCCGTTGGTCAGTGTTGTCGAAATGGACAACTATGAGAGTTCTAATACAGACACACCTCCCCCCAATCAGGAGGCACTACAATTTAATCAAGCTCCTCGTGCATTAGGAGCTATACCTAAAACCATCGTATCGACAAATAATGCAGCGACCCCTTTTTTACCTTATCAAAAGAAGACGAAGCAGTGGGAGCGAGGATGGTCCAACAGCAGGGGATATCGGAAGAGGAAACTTTCCGAAGAAAGGACTGTACAGAACAGGAGAACCAGGTATTGACTTCTCTGGTTTTTAACTGTTCTGATTTGGTGTTGGACAGTGCGTCTATTTCCCTTCTAAATAGGGGACTTAACTTTATTCCTGCTTCCCCGGCTTTTCTCACAGAAACTTTGATAGATCTGAGACTCTTTTGTCGACAACTATGTTTGAAACTTTATTTTTTAGACATGAATGGAAGCTCTACAGTTAATGTTCCATCGATACCCTTCAGGAATAAAAGTACTTTTTTACCGCCTATGCCTCCACCAGTGGAGTGCTTTCTCAAACTTTGTGAAAAGGACTATTATTCTTTGTTCTCAGTTAGAAATAAGAAAGGGAGATTTTATAACCTTACTAACTTGGAGTCAATGTCTTTGTCTAATTTAAAAACTAATTCATCAATAGTTGTAAAACCAGCAGATAAGGGGGGGGGGGGGCTTGTGATTTTGAACACTCATGACTATGTTGACAACATGAACAAAATGTTATCTGATAGTACTACTTATAAAGAAATAGATCATCATGAAGTGTCGCATATTATACAGACAGTAAATGACATCTTGCAAGACCTTTTGACTTGCCAACAAATAAGCATAGAGACTTTTGAATATTTATTTATACAACATCCAATGATACCCATTATTAAAGGAATACCCAAAATTCATAAACAGGTTCACCCCATACCCATGAGACCGATTGTATCGGGGGATGGCTGGGTAACTTCACACATATCAGTCTTCCTAGAGAGTATTTTGCGACCAGTAGTGAACATGTTTCCATCTATTTTAAGAGATACACATCACTTGTTAGACTCTTTGCAGTCAGTACAACTTAATGATGTAACATCACAATACTTTCTTATTACGCTTGATGTAGAAAGTTTATTTACCTCTATCCCTAATGAGATCGGGGTACAATATATTAGAGAACTATTGGTGAAGGAGACATCATTCACCAATGCTAGGAATATACTGATCTGCCAATTGTTGGATACCATCCTGACAAATAATGTTTTTTCCTTCGGCGATATGTATTATTTGCAACAGTGGGGGGTAGCCATGGGCACCCCCTGTGCAAATACATACGCTAACCTTGTAGTGTATTGGTGGGAAAAATTGTATTTATTCAACAATGAACAGTTTAAATCTGTGAAATATTACAAGCGTTTCGTGGATGATATATTAATCATCTGGGAGGGATCTATTGATATGTTTGATATATTTTTGGAATATCTACATACCACCACCAATTTCCTTAGGTTTACAAAAGAATACTCACCCAAGGAGATACACTTTTTGGATGTTACTCTTAAGTTGACAGATAGTGGGACCATTACATCCTCACTATACAGGAAACCGGTATGGAAGAATGGTTTATTGACCTATGACAGCATGCACCCGAGGCATACTTTTCAAGGTATTGTGAGAAGTCAATTTATTAGGATTTCTAGACTATGTGATGAACCTGAAGTTCTAAGAAAGGAAGCTGACTTTTTGGAAACTTTATTTTTGAATAGAGGGTATAGTATCAAGATGGTCAGGGACAGAAGGCACGATGTCCTGGGAGATGTGCATCCTATACGTATAGGTTCCGTAGTTACCACCCAAGGAGCAATAAGATGTCTGGGGGCAGAGAAGACTAGGAACAGAGACAATAAGATCAACTATCTAATGAGGTATACCAGTGATGTAGATAATATACGACGGGTTATCTCTAGTAATTGGCACATACTTACCATGCATGCACATATAAAAGACATGGTGGGTAATAAACCCAGGTTCCAATATAGGAACAGCGACAATCTGAAATAGATCTTATGTAAAGATCATGGTGTTTCTACTAACAAAGGAAAGGTAACAATGAATAGGTTTTTGACACAGGGTACTTACCCTTGTCATCATTGTAACAGATGTAAATATATCACTAAAATCACAAATGTTCAAGCATCCATATATGGATTACATTTTTCGACCTAGTTTATATGCTAACTGTAGTAGTACCAATTTGGTCTACCTAGCCAATTGCGTGTCATGTCCAGCATTCTACGTAGGTCTCACGAAAAGGAGACTACGTGATCACATATACAATCATTTGTATGACATTCACAAGAGAGATGACAGCAATGCGTTGGCAAAGCATGTCATGGAATGTCCGACACATAGTTTTAATTTTAGAGTAATTGAATTGGTACAACATAATAAACGAGGAGGCAATGCGGACAATCAACTAGCTCTTGCTGAATTACATTGGATAATGAAGTTAGCAGCACATTTACCCCCTGGTATAAATAACTATGTTTCTATCAAACCAGCACTAGTGGGGAGAAAATGAATTGATATATATGTGTATTTATTTATTTATTCATTTATTCATATAGTCTAATTTATATATGATCATATATTTTCACACTTATTATTCTTCATTTAAATTATATCTATACATTTCTGTGTTTTTTGTTCTATAAATGGCCATATTCATCAACTTGTCTTCTGTCTAGTCCATATTATGGTTAGGTAATTCATCTGCTTTGTGTTATGAGTATTTGGATCTGTTCCAGATACAATAGTAGCTCTACTATGATTAATTATATATATATCATTATACATATTATATATTTTGTATTATCTGAAAGAATGTTTATTTATATGGCAGACGTGTCTATACATTTTCCGGTTTGATGATTTTGCATCAGGCTTTTCTATATATGAGGCTGTTATAGTTGCCTGATTTGATCCTAGTGTTTGACTCTAGTGGGGCTATGAGCTTCTCCTAGTTTATCTTTTATAGTGTGTATTATGTTTTTTGTCAACGAGTGATACACATAATGTATATACTCCTTATGTTTTATTTACACATACATGCATATTTGTGACACCATATTTAAATTAATGAGTACAATGTATATGTTGTTTAAATATATTAGTTTCTATATGCATACATGCATAATATATACATTTTTAAAATATGTCTTTTAAGATATTTTATTGAATCAAATATATATTACATATAGTTATACAATAGTCATATATACATTTAATAGGTACATATATATATAAAAAGGGACAATAATATGTGGTATTAATAGTAAACAACTTAGTTTTATGGTAAATAAATATATGACTTTTAACACCATTAGATACAGAATATTTTACATATTTTGTTATTATACAAGTAAATATCTAAGTATTGGGATTATATACACTAAGGAGGTGGTTTTGTCTTTTTGTTCATTTGGTTAGTGATCTAGAAACATAATGTACACGTTTTAGAAATTTAACCTGTCATTTATTTTAGCGTTTGATTTCTAAATGTTAAACTGATATCTTTAACTGAGTTTGACTTGCTGTATACATGTTTTGCTAGCTTAGAAGTGAATGGGTTAAGACATAACTATTTAATTGTGTGATTGAAGTAATTAATCAATTTATATCCCGCCTTTTTTAGTATATAAGTGTAGCTTTATTTGTAAGAAAGTTATCTGAAGAAGCGTAGTTTGGAACTACGCGAAAGCGCTCATTTTTATTCAATAAACTGGAATACATTTTATATCGTGTCTGCCTTTTGGATTCTTTCAGTTATAAGAAGAATTTGCACATCGTGGTTGGTCATCTCACTACTTTTTATTCACCCCTCACTAATTCCTGTACTATAGGTACAGTAACATCTGTACCCATCGCTGAATCCAGTCCTACAGGTAAAATAACAGCAGTACCCCTTAGCAATTCCTGTACTACAGGTACAATAACATCAATACCCATCACTGAATCCAGTCCAAAAGGTAAAAAATCATCAGTACCCCTCACTAATTCCTGTACTACAGGTACAATAACTTATATACCCATCTATGAATCCAGTCCTACAGGTAAAATAACATCAGTACCCCTTAGTAATTCCTGTACTACAGCTACAGTAACATCAATATCCGTCGCTGAATCCAGTCCTACAGGTAAAATAACATCAGTACCTCTTAGTAATTCCTGTACTACAGGTACAATAGGATCAATACCCATTGCTGAATCCTGTCCTACAGGTAAAATAACATCAGTACCCTTTAGTAACTCCTGTTCTGCAGGTACAATAACATCAATACCCATCGCTGAATCCAGTCCTACAGGTAAAATAACATCAGTACTCCTTAGTAATTCCTGTACTACAGGTACAATAACATCAATACCCATCACTGAATCCAGTCCTACAGGTAAAATAACATCAGTACCCCTTAGTAATTCCTGTTCTACAGGTACAATAGGATCAATACCCATCGCTGCATCCAGTCCTACAGGTAAAATAACATCAGCACCCCTTAGTAATTCCTGTACTACAGGTACAGTAACATCAATACCCATAGCTGAATCCAGTCCTACAGGTAAAATAACATCAGTACCCCTTAATAATTTCTGTTCTACACGTACAATAGGATCAATACCCATCGCTGAATCCAGTCCTACAGGTAAAATAACATCAGTACCCCTTAGTAATTCCTGTACTACAGGTACAATAACATCAATACCCATCGCTGAATCCAGTCCTACAGGTACCATAACATTAATACCCATCACTGGATCCAGTCCTACAGGTAAAATAACATCAGTACCTTTCACTAATTACTGTCCTACAGGTACAGTAACATCAATACCCATCACTGAATCCTTTCCTACAGGTAAAATAACATCAGTACCCCTTAGTAATTGCTGTTCTACAGGTACAATAGGATCAATACCCATCGCTGAATCCAGTCCTATAGGTAAAATACTATCAGTACCCCTTAGTAAATCCTGTACTACAGGTACAGTAACATCAATACCCATCACTGAATCCAGTCCTACAGGTAAAATAACATCAGTACCCCTTAGTAATTCCTGTACTACAGGTACAATAACATCAATACCCATCACTGAATCCAGTCCTACAGGTAAAATAACATCAGTACCCCTCACTAATTCCTGTACTATAGGTACAGTAACATCTGTACCCATCACTGAATCCAGTCCTACAGGTAAAATAACAGCAGTACCCCTTAGCAATTCCTGTACTACAGGTACAATAACATCAATACCCAACACTGAATCCAGTCAAATAGGTAAAAAAAAACATCAGTACCCCTCACTAATTCCTGTACTACAGGTACAATAGGATCAATACCCATTGCTGAATCCAGTCCTACAGGTGAAATAACATCAGTACGCCTTAGAAATTCCTGTACTATAGGTATAGCAACATCAATACCCATCACTGAAACCAGTCCCACAGGTAAAATCACATCAGTACCCCTCACTAATTCCTGTACTACAGGTACAATAACATCAATACCCATCACTGAATCCAGTCATACAGGTAAAATAACATCAGTACCCCTTACTAATTCCTGTTCTACAGGAACAATAGGATATACCCATCACTGATTCCAGTCCTACAGGTAAAATAACATCAGAACCCCTTTGTAATTCCTGTACTACAGGTACAATAACATCAATACCCATCACTGAATCCAGTCCTACAGGTAAAATAACATCAGTCCCCCTCACTAATTCCTGTACTATAGGTAAAGTAACATCAGTACCCATCGCTGAATCCAGTCCTACAGGTAAAATAACATCAGTACCCCTTAGCAATTCCTGTACTACAGGTACAATAACATCAATACCCATCACTGAATCCAGTCCAAAAGGTTAAAAAACATCAGTACCCCTCACTAATTCCTGTACTACAGGTACAATAACTTATATACCCATCTATGAATCCAGTCCTACAGGTAAAATAACATCAGTACCCCTTAGTTATTCCTGTACTACAGCTACAGTAACATCAATATCCATCGCTGAATCCAGTCCTACAGGTAAAATAACATCAGTACCCCTTAGTAATTCCTGTACTACAGGTACAATAGGATCAATACCCATCGCTTAATCCAGTCCTACAGGTAAAATAACATCAGTACCCCTTAGTAATTCCTGTACTACAGGTACAACAGGATCAATACCCATCGCTGCATCCCGTCCCACAGGTAAGATATCATCAGTACCCCTTAGTAATTCCTATACTACAGGTACAGTAACATCAATACCCATCACTGAATCCAGTCCTACAGGTAAAATAACATCAGTACCCTTTAGTAACTCCTGTACTATAGGTTCAATAACATCAATACCCATCCCTGAATCCAGTGCTATAGGTAAAATAACATCAGTACCCCTCACTAATTCCTGTACAACAGATACAGTAACATCAATACCCGTCACTGAATCCAATCCTACAGGTAAAATAATATCAGTTCCCCTTACTAATTCCTGTACTACAGGCACAATAATATCAATACCCATCACTGAATCCAGTCCTACAGGTAAAATAACATCAGTACCCCTCACTAATTCCTGTACTACAGGTACAGGAATATCAATACCCATCGCTGAATCCAGTCCTACAGGTTAAATAACATCAGTACCCCTTAATAACTCCTGTATTACAGGTACAATAACATCAATACCCATCTCTGAATCCAGTCCTACAAGTAAAATAACATCATTTCCCCTTAGTAATTCCTGTACTACAGGTACAATAACATCAATACCCATTGCTGAATCCAGTCCTGCAGGTAAAATAACATCAGTACCCCTTAGTAATTCCTGTTCTACAGGTACAATAGGTTCAATATCCATCACTGATTCCCATCTTGCAGATATGATAACATCAGCTCCTCTATCTCTCATTCCTGTCATATGGATACAATAATAGTATTACCTAATCTCTCTCCTCTCTTTCTCTCTCTCTCTCTCTCTCTCTCTCTCTCTCTCTCATTCCTGTCTTAGAGGTACGATAACATCAGTACCCCTCTCTCATTCTTGTCTTACAGATACAATAACCTCAGTACTGCTCACTGATTTCCATCCTACAGGTCAAATGACATCAGTACCCCTAAATAACTCCTGTCTTACATTTACAGTAACATCAGTATCCCTCTCTAAATCTTGTCCTACAGGTACAATAACATCAACACCCATCAAGGATTCCAATCCTACAGTTACAATAAAATCAGTATCCTTCACTAATTCCAGTCTTACAGTTAAAATAAAATCAGTACCTTCACTAATTCCTGTCCTACATGTATAACACCAGTGCTTTCTGTATCAGTACCCCTCAATTATTTTCATCTTATAGTTACAGCTAGGAACTTAATCAGAACTAAAAAAAACAATAGGTTCATAGGTAGGTACTAGGCTATTGGCCCTAGGGCCTATACAAGCCTAGCCATAACGATTCCCTGGCTATTGCTTCCCACAGATATTTACTTTCCTGGACCCCTTTCTAGCAGGGCTACTGATGTGATCCCTGGGGTGAATTTCCTATCTCCCATCCATAGTATTTTAACACTTAAAAAGAGCACACTAAAAGCATCACATTATCGTAAAAAACAATGGTTACACATATACAATAAAATAATTTACACATCAAAGTACTTCATCTTCAGTATTGGGTTAATGGACACAGAATCATTCAGACCTGGATAACAAGTAGCACTGAACCTTAACTGCCATCTTAGTTCACTCCTGTTAAGATGCTCATCTGCAATGAAGGAACGAAAATGCTTAACTTTGTATTATTTTCATTAAAATAGTTATTTTACTTTATGACTTCATCATTGGTTCTATCGGAATGAGTGATTTCCATCAGTTATTATCCCTGTGAGGTTACTAGTTTATACCAATAGCAATAATACTTGGCTCCAATTCATTCAAGATTGTTTATTATAAATATAAGCACTTTCATCCCAC
Organism: Protopterus annectens; assembly: GCF_019279795.1. Lineage (NCBI taxonomy): Eukaryota > Metazoa > Chordata > Ceratodontiformes > Protopteridae > Protopterus > Protopterus annectens. Next base: position 1,693,029,011 of record NC_056725.1, on the reverse strand, counting down.
TAAAAAAATGAGACCATCATAGATAACACACCAAATAACATCATTCCTTATATTTTTAGTTAATGCAATCAATTATGCAAATGATTTTAAAATGGTCCACTTAAAGTGAACATATTCAATCAAAACCATTTTTAGGTAGAAAAAACATAAACAATTTTATATATAAAAATATAATAAATAATATGTATAATAAAAATTACTATTCAAAAATTAATTACAATTAAGTGATTTAAGTTTTAATATTGGTCCAATTGAACAGGTATAATTTAACTCAAAGGGGCCTGAGGAATTTAATTTAATCTGCCAAATAACTTCTTTTACTTCAAGACAAATTTTCCAGGGATCACCCCTACTGTCCAGCTTCACTATAACTAAGACAAAAATTCATGTGCTAAAATATAATTACAAAGTGCATTAGTCAAATTACATTTGTAATAGCATACAAATGATCATAAATACATTATTTTCAGTTTTTCCTACATAAAACTTTGAAAAATTCTGACAAACAGCCACATAGACAACTTCAATAGTATGACAGTTAGCATGTAAACTTCCCTTAACATATCCAAAGTGTTTGATGTAGACCCCCCACCCTTAAAAATGAACAGGCATTGTGGGCATCTACCACATTTGTAAATGCCCATCTTCTTCACATTTGATTCACAATAATCGTTGGAAGTACTCCACAGTTGTTCAATATAATTTTAAATAAACCAGTCATTATGCAAAACAATACATGGTTGTCTTCCCACTGCTCTCTAGCTAAAAATATAAGGAAGTGATGTTATTTGGTGTGTTATCTCTGATGAAGTCTCGTTTTTATTAGTAGGATGAAAGCACCTAGATTTAATAATAAACAATCTTGAATCAATTGGAGTTGAGTATTATTGCTATTCGTGATTTCCTTTTGGAAGGTTTATGTAGCTTTGTTCTGCATGCTGTTAGATGCCTTTGTTTTCCTTGTGGCATCTTCCAGTGGGCAGCCTCGCTCCTCAAAGTTCTATTGGTCTTTGGTTTGTGTTTGTTCACTGGTTTCCAGTTTGTACCAATCTGTCTTGGAAAGAGTTCCTATCTAAGGTGCTTCAATAAGTGTTGAAGTTACTACAAACTAAGATGCTTTTTCTGGAAATGATCCCTTGGAGAGAGACTATGTTTTCTTTTGTTAATTGGATAAGTCCACCTGATTAGAGATGTTTACTCACTGGAAATACAAACAGTAACGCCTAAATGTCCTAAGTACATTTAATATAAGGGTATTTTATAGGCAGCCTATAATTAACAGTATATAGAAAAATACATACATTTTATTTAGTAAAAAAATTAACACTAATATCTTCCCAAAGAAAAGGTTTTCTAAAAGTACAAAGAGCTTTTTTAAATAACAACAGCAATTCATATGAAAAAAGAATTTAGCCATAGTATTTGCAATAGCATTAGCAAACTGATAACAGTACATTTGGGACTAGTACAGATATCAGACAAGGTAAGTCAGCAGGAAAGTACTGTTTAGTCAACTGTTAGTAAATATAGATTTGCCTCTAACTATAATAACCCCTTAGATTTAGTTACGAAAGTGCCAGCAGTTGAGGATTATGAACATCACTCAGCAGATTATTTCTCAGTTTGATGCTTTTATTTCATGTGCTTTACTGCCCTGTTATTTCATTTTCTGACTTATATTTGAAGACAGTAATCCAGAAAAATCTTGTCAGGTCCCATATCTCACAATAATTCACCACAACTAAAACACAAAATCCCGAATACAAATGCTTCCACCAGGTATACTCATCAATAGTTTTCCAGGACAAGTCAAAACAATAAACAGAGAAGGTGAGACTGGAATATTTATTAAAACATGAGCTTTAGCACTTTCATCTGCAACAGTCTTCTTCAGAATCAATTAATTACATTTTAATCTTATAGTCCAGCTCTGGTTTCATGGGTGGAGGGGTAAAGGACTCCCCTAGAGAGAAATGTTGGGATGGATGCAGGTCTGTCTGCTGTCCCTTTGATTTCTTGAGGGGAATATATTTTTCATGTAGTTTCATAAGCCTTCTGTGGGTTTTACTTACTGCATAGCTAATGTGCTGAGTTACTGAATGCAGGGCATCTCCACCTCTCAACTGTCTTTGATTTTTATTAGCCCTGATGTTGTCTCATATTTTTGTCCTAGTCCTCATAAATGTTTTGATTCTCTGGTAAATCTCTAAGGATTACAGTCAGTCTGTAATACCAGATATTAGAGCTTCATACTTATTACTGTTCAGAAATGGCACATTTGCACAACACTTATTCTGTTCAGTGAGTTGAGTACTATTTAAAAATCACCTCTGATTTTTGGCCTTTGGCCTCCCCTTACTTTTGACTTTGTCCCTCATTCTTGGGCAAATAAGTTGAGAGGTATAATGGCATGTGCTGAATAAGGGGTAAGCCTTGCTACTTAAAATGCCAGATGGGCTCTGTCTTTTTTCACCACTATATGTAATAAGGTTTAAGTAGATCAAACGCTTAGAGACATTGACTCACAAACACTACATCTTTGAATTTACTTAGTTAAACAAAACTGTTATATGAGAGCTATCCCTTGATTTATTGGAAGGCATCTTGTAGAACCAAATTTAGCCTTTCAGTGCTTTTTTGGTGAATGGAGGAGAAATACACTATCGGTGAAGAGAAAAAATGGATGGCTGAAACCAAAGCTGACAAAACTTATGCACTTGAATGGTGAGCACAAAGAGGCTAAACTGCACACTGTGCAAAACATTAACTTTTTACAGGCAATGTGATGGCATACCCATGGGCACACCTTGTGCGAACAGCTACGCTAACATATTTCTAGCCCATTGGAAGGAACATGTGTTGTTTTGTCAAACATTGTTCAGGGAGCATGTAGTATTTTATCGGCGGTTTGTGGATGACCTTTTTGTTTTATGGAAAGGGACATTGGCACAGTTGCAATCTATGTATACAATGATGAACAATCTAACCACCTTCCTCAAGTTTACTATGCATTTCTCTGAGCGTAAGATTGAATTTTTGGATCTGTTTGTTGAAAGGTTACCAGATGATATTATCAACACAGGGGTTTTTCGTAAGACCTGTCACTGTAACTCATTACTTATGAGAACGAGCATGCATCCACCGTTCATATTTAGGAATATTATGAAAGGACAGGCAATTAGGGCCTCAAGGTTAAACCCTATGGATATAGGGTTTACCAATGAATTAGATAACCTGACAAGGAGGTTAACAGAAAGGGGGTATAATGTGAACGAGGTCAACTATCATCTGGATGAAGTACACAATCTACGTTTGACTGTAGCCAGTCCTTATTTTGGACCCATATATCCTAGTGTTGCTGGGGATAAAAAGATTGATCGTTGTGTTAAGTTCTCCTCAACTTTTTCATCAGATCAGTTTGAAATCAGGGAGATTGTCAGTAAGTTTTGGGGTGTCCTGCAGGTCAATGATGACCTTAGGCAGATAGTAGGTGAAGCTCCACGTTTTCTTTTTAGGAATAAGAACAACTTGAAAAGGATGTTGTGCTATCCAAGACATGATAGACATCCTAAAAAGGTAGGATGTACCAGACCCTGTGGTCACTGCAACTTTTGCCCTTTTATAGACAGCAATGTGGAGTTTTTTCATCCTGATTTGAGAAGAGTTTTTTATACTAAAGTGGAGGCGAATTGTATGACCGTACATGTCGTCTATTTGGCAGTGTGTCAGTTGTGTTCCTCTTTCTACGTGGGTAAGACCAACCGCCCACTCAGAGATAGGATGAGAGAGCATAATTACCACATTAGGAAGGGTACCTTGCATAATGCTTTAGCTAAACACGTGGTCACGCATGGTCATGACTACAAGTTTTTGTTTAGAGTGTTAGAGGTCATAACCCCAAATCAGAGGGGTGGTGATGTTAGGATATACACTGAAGGAAAAGAGAGTGACTGGATAACACTTTTAAGGGCTGATAGGGGACTGGGTTTAAATGAAAGGGCATCTATAAAACCTAGCCTAAGGCAGCGCAGGCATGTAAAGTGACTATTTGTAATTACTTATATGTGTGTGCCTACATTATGTCCTTATGTCTCAAAGTTTTTTATGTATTTATATATAAAATTTTTTCATGTATTAGTTTATCATTTATATATTCTATGGAGTGTTTAAAGTCATTTTACGGATGTTTTAAGTTATTTTATGCATTTATATTCTTGTAGTGAGCTTTTTTCTGTTCTTTTTCTGTTCTTTGCAGTTTGCTATGCCTTTAAATAGAGGTTTGTGTTGGATCACCTTCTTGATAGGTTAATTATTTAATTGTCTCAGTGTGCTTTTAATATATAACTAGTTTGTGTTAGGAGGTTTGTTTCATGGATCTGAAGAAGCTGATACAGTGAAAGCGCTTATCCATTTGTTCTTGTCTGCAATAAACTACGTGGATTTTACATCTTGGATTGTTATCTTCTGTTATTTTCTCACTCTCACTCCTGCTCAGTACTTGGTTGTTTTACAAAATTTTTTTATATTTCTCTGAGCAGGGGCGTTTACCTGTGAAGCAGCAATTTGTCAGACTTTTTTAAAACATTAACTTTGTTGTCAACAAGGCCAGATTTCACACTTGCCAACTCCACCCATTGAAATCAATCATTAAAATAGAAAACAGCAGATGAGAGTTGTTCTCCAACCCTGAACTTGGTAAAAAAAAGTTAGTGTAACTGCGGGAAAAGCATTCCTGTGGTCATACCTTCATCTGTATTATTTAAGATGCTATAATTACAGACATGTAAATGCAGCTTACAGGTCTGAACCCAGGCTGGGAATTGGTAAGCAAACAATATCACTCAGTGCTGGATGTGAGTTGTTTGCTGTGTACATTTTCCATCACATCAGCAAGTGAATTATGCACTTAAATGCATGTATAATTGTGTTGTGTTTTTTTTTCACACCTTTGCAGAATGGAATCATCCATGCCTTCTTTGATAGGGTTTGGTAAAGGGTCTACTGGTTAAACAATTGATTATTAGATCTATAAATACTCTGGTTATTATACTGGCTGTGAGCTTCAATAACTAAGGAGGAGATTGCCTGCTGAAGGGATGACTTCAGCCTGGCATTTAATCATTACGTTCTTTTCTTTTGTTTTTTTTTTTTGTTTTTTTTCTATACCCTTTTGCTGCACCCTTGCCTGCCAAGCATTGAGCTGCTGCTACTACAGGCCATCTGTTCTCTATTATCAGGGTGAAAGCAATCCATGGTGCATCCATCATACAGGCAGCCATAACGGGTGTTTCTATTTAGCCCTTGCACTGCCACAAGTGGCTGATGTGAGCACCTGTATCACCGTGGGGCATCCTCTAGGAATACTTAAGGATTCTGAACTTTGTTCGTCTCACTGACAACAGTGTGAAGGAATTATCTTTGAAAGACACTTTTAGCAAATGATAGGCAGGCACTGACCCTTCTTCACTGATGTATGACCATGGAGTTGGTATATATAAGCTAGGGAGGGTGTGGGGGACCCCAAATGAGGAGGGAGTGCAAGGAGTGTTTCCTCCTCTGAAAAAAAAGCTTAATATGGTGTTCACTGAAAGTCGCTTTCATAGGTTCATAGGCGTGTACTAGGCTAATGGCCCAGGAGCCTTTACAAGCCTAGCCCATAGGATTACCCTGGCATCGTGACACCCAACCTTAGTTCCCAGTGCCTATGTCGAGTAGAGCCACTGGAGTGATCCTCAGGATGAATTTTCTATTTCCCATCCACTCATCAAGATTTCTCTTGAAGA